>NC_057807.1:93822005-93824460 GCF_018294505.1 Triticum aestivum
TACCCTGTTTCAGTTTATTTTTTCTGAAAATTTGGTGCTACTTCCGATTGCTCACAATTATAGTTTGGCTGAAATGCACTGGAGTCTTTAAACCAACTACTTCATCTTTTTTTATATATTTTGCATTATGTTTCAGCTAATCAGAAATGCAAGCGGCAAGCCCCTGTTTGAGTTTACTTTTTCTGAAAAATTTGTTGTTACAAGCCAAGGATTGAACCAAGAAATCAAAGACGTTCTCTTTGCCTCTCACCTGGCACATTCATGCTATCTCCTCCATTGCTATCGGTAGCTTCAAGCAGTAGCAGCAACATGCCCCATACCGTTACGTACGTGCTAATTGCTGTAGACCATGCCGACACCGGCCTCGCCTACGAGTACAACTGCGGCTACCTCGCCCTCCCATCGCACACAAGTGTTGCCGCCTACGGCGCGACCACATCTACTGCGATAGTCGTTTCGCGAGGAGCCGACTATGTCGCCGGCGGCCTCAGCACTCTCCTCCATCACAAACCTAGCCGCGGGATCTGCCATTGCAAGACTATAGGTTCAGAAAGGCCATGCTATACGAGTCTGTGTTACCCCCAAGTGTAAGATTAATCTTCTTCTTTCTTTGAACAGTATTCAAGAATCCTACCATATAGCAGTATCATCTTTGTTGCTGTACATATTTGGTTCGGGTTGGCCCAACCTAAAAAATTCAGGGAAGACAAAGCTGGAAAACCATAGATGGTGCTTGCTACTCAGATCTATTCTGATGCTTTCCTTACTGTTAGTTAGTTTTTTGCATACTACTATAGCTAAACCATGAATTGTTTGTTTCTGTTAGTTAGCTTTGTGCTTCTTCATTGGTATTCAATTAACATGAAGTAACCATGATAGCTGGTGCTGAACTCATGTACGTACACTCCCAGATCTTTTGTATTTACAAGGATTGGTTCATGTTATGATTTTTTCATGGAGTGACATTAGTTCCACTCTTTTATACATCTTTGCCGCAGGTCACAAAACTGCTATTCTATTTTAATACTTTAGTGCCTACTATTGTCCCTATAGGTTTTTTTCGTGACTAATAATAAGGGTTGGATGAAGCAAATCAGACACACTTCTAAGGTTAGTCTCCTTGATCTTTTTCTACTCACGTGAGCAACTAATGTTTGCTTCTCTTCGGTCCAGGTCATAAAACTGAGGGTTGTTACTAGCAAATTGTGACTGTTTAATTGACGCCGTGATTTTTTCTAAAAGAAAAAAATTGAGAATATGATGTGTTGTCCATGTGAATACTAAACATATATGTTTACGACGTTGATGTTAACCAGTTAATATATTTATGCACACGGTACAACACATAGTCATTTTTCTATATGTGGTAAAAAACGTTTTACACAGGGCAATCCCCCAACTGGGCCGACTCATGCAGTAGGACATCCTATACTGTGCTCTATGCGCTCTAGGAGAAGACGCAGCACGCCTGTTTGGGCCGGTCCATGTCCAAGCGGCCTGTTTTTTTCTGCTTTCTTCTTTCTACTTTAAATAATTCTGGACTTCAAAAAGTTCTCAAATTAAAAGAAATGGGAATTCTGAAATAATTTTTTAAATAAATCATAAAATGTTTGTGGCCTCAAAAAGTGTTCACAATTTTCTAAAAAATGTTTGCTTATTCAAAAAATGTTCGAAACTTTGAAAACAAATGTTCCATAAATCAAAAAATGTTCATGATTTTTTGAAAAGGTCATGTATGAAAAAATGTTAATGAAATTGAATAAAAATTTGCCAATTTAAAAAATGTTCATGAATGAACAAATATCTTAAAAATTAAAAAATCGTTTGTGACTTACAAAATAGTTTATTCATGCATAAAATGTTCGCTGATTCAAAAGAGATTATGCATTTCAGAAAATGTTCGTTAAATAAAAAATATTCAAGAATTTCAAAAGAAATCCCACCAATTTCCAAAACAATGTTCATCCACTCAAGAAATGTTCGCCGATTCAAGAAATGTTTTTTAAATGTTTGCAAATTTTTAAAAATGTTTGCAAATAATATAAAATATTCATGAATTTGAAAAATATCCTTAATTTTTGAAATTGATCAAAAATTTGTAGAGTGTTCATGAACTTGAAAAATGACCACGGTTTCAAATATGTTTATGCGTTTAAAATGTGTTCATGATTTCACAAAATTGAGAGTGGTATTGTATCTGGGTAATGCAGCAAAATGTGATCATAGCCATTAAAGATTATAAAAAAAATCCCGTTGCAACGCACGGGCCCTTTTGCTAGTCTCTACTCCTAATGGACGAATTGATTAAATAGTCCCCCCCCCCCACTTTCAACCGGTTTATTTTTAACCGGTTTATTTTCAACCGGTTTTTCTTCGTCCCACCTCCCACCAGCCCCTCCCACCGGTTTTTCTCTTTTCTCGTCTGACCGGCAATACCCAACGTATTTATGGTAAT
>NC_057807.1:93824990-93833300 GCF_018294505.1 Triticum aestivum
CAATCCAGGTATGGTAAAGCCATAAATTGGGAAATATCGAATATGGTAATAAATTTAAATTACCCCAAAGGCTATCAATCCAGGTATGGTAAGGCTATAACTCGGGAAATATCGAATATGGTAATAAATTTAAATTACCACCAGGTATGGTAAGGCTATCCACGTATAGTAATAAATCATAATTAATCCACGTATAGTAATAAATCAATCCAGGTATGGTAAGGTCATAACTCAGGAAATTTTGAATATGGTAATTATATGGTAATAAATGTAAATTACCCCAAAGGCTATCAATCCAGGTATGGTAAGGCCATAATTCGGGAAATATCGAATATGGTAATAAATTTAAATTACCATCAGGTATGGTAAGGTATCGATCCAGGTATGGCACGCCCTCACCTGATCACCTATCACAATCTCCAGCCCCACGCATGCACCAAAGAACCCACCCGGCACCAAACGCAGCTCCTCTCGATCCCCTCGAGTAAACGCCGCCACCGTCGTGCGATCTTCCTGACACAGACGCCGTCGCCGCCTCCTTCCCACCTACGGCGTCCCCCACGTCCATGGTGACGGCGCTCGCGTCCTACACTGACCCTCCGCCTCATATAGATTGGTCGTTGATGGAGTGGGATGTGCCACTGCAGTTTGGGGAGGCGCAATCATGATTTGGTTGGGATCTCAGTGTGGACTCGTTCTCTACGATGAAGGATGGCGCTGCCTCCCTGGAAAATGGGATCGGAGGAAGGGGCTCTACGTCGTGAATGTCGGTGAGGCAGCGGCCGAAGGCGAGCCCGACAGTGAGCACGGGTGTTCGTCCCATGAAATAGGCGCCCACGGAGGGCGGATCTGAGGCCACCCCAATCGCCGGTGGCCCTTCCTCCCATCGCTCATCGCCTCCATTCTCTCTCTCCTCTAAATCTTTGTCGCCCCTGCCTGATTCTGGCCGACGCCATCCGACTCTCGCATTGACCACCACCAGCACGGCTGCGGACGAGGCGCAACCGCAGACGCCGCCGCCGCCATCCTCATCCACCATCCTTCCCAGCCGTCGTCGGGGGCACCCGCCATCTGCGCTCTAGCCCACCCGCTCCCTCCTATCCCCCCCCTGCCTGCCAGCCCCGTGATCCATCGCACAGATGGCAGGTACTACAGCGACCTCCTCCCCAGCGGATCCGGCCTCCTCCGATGGAGATCCATCCTGGGCACCGCCTTATTCTCATGCGTGCACGTCTATATCAACGTCTCATTCCACCTCACCTGAGCCTTTACCCCACCTCTGCTTTAGATCCACATCACTTTGCAAGGTATGTGCTTGATTGTTTCGAACTGGATCGATGGATTATGCAAGGTACTTTGGGTGTCGTCATTGACGATAATTGTCACGCCATGCTACCATCGGAGGGGTCCCTCATCGATGATTAGGGTCTTCCGAACTGCACGAGCTCCATTGAGAAGGATGTTTTTAATTCTGGTTTTGCCTACATGCTTTCTTTGCCTATATCTACTTAGCTAATGTCTTCTTATAGATAGTAGCTGCTGAAGTGGTGATCAAAGTTGTTCACTATAAGGAAACAACCATGATAACAAAAGTGTATATTCCCTGACCTTTGACCTGAAGTATTTTTTCATTAGAAACTTGCAACAGCCAGGCATTGAAATTAGCAACAGCTTCGTACGTACTGAACTAATTTGCAGCAACACGTACTGAACTAAGTTAGGTTATGCTCATCGTTCCAACATGCTTAGTGATAACCACCTAGCAAGCTGATCAAACATGAAAAAATTGAAGTGCTACTGCTAATCGTACTATTCTGAATGTGAAAATCTATTTAATTGGCTCTTCTCTAATTGTACACTTGCATAAATCTCAGATCTTGCAAATTACAGTATAACCAGAAAAGTCATGCTTTGACTCCTATAGGGCCTTTTGCACTTTAATATGACTAATAATTTGCCTTAATATCACAGATTGTATTACTACCTTTCTAAGTGAATGACATTTAAGAAGGTCATTAAATAAAACCAAGAAATCCTTCTGGTATTGAAGTGTAGGAAAGTTGAGACTATAAAACCAAAATGTTATATTTACGTTTATTAGAGAAGGTTCTTTACTTTTTATACGAAAACACAAAATGTTGCGATGTAGAGTCTAGGTGGTGGGCCTCCTTGATCCACTTGGTGGATGAGGGCGACTCCGGTCCTGGCACCCATAGTGCCAGTGATCCAAAAATCATAGGGCCTGGATATAGCTCTAGCAGACGTATGCGGCTTGCGCATCGAGCTTGGTCGTCTCGAGCATGGAGATAGGCGAGTTGTAGACCAAGAGCTGGTACAGAGATAGGCGAGTTGTAGACAAGAGCTGGTGTGCAGCAAGAAACACATGCACACCAAAGAACAAATCTGAGTCACATGCCTACTTCTATTGGTTTCTACAAAGAGCGGCTAGCTTAGATCTTAGACCAGTCGATCACTGTCGAGGTCGCCAAGGTGATCTTACAGCACCGCCGTGGGGATTTCTCATGATTTTATGTAGGCAAGCCGCAAGCGGTGGTGGTGATTGGCTGGGTGGTGTCGCTGCCTTGGGAGGAGACGAAGTGATGGTAAAAGTAAGCAGGATCCGATGATTCTTCCGTGGGGATAGCCAAAGTCAAGATGTCGACTACAGACTCGTCGCAGACTTGCAGTGAACCTGGATGCGGCGAGCCTGATTTGTGGATCGATGGCGGGTCTTGACTTTGTTAGGCCGGGATTGGATGGTTGCGGAGGGTGGTGTGCTTGGTTGGGTTCCCATGGAAGAATGTGGCCTCCTCGTGGATCTGGTCATGCCCATCCTAGAGAACATTGTGTCCCTAGCTCCCTCGAGGAGCAAGGACAGTGCAAGCGGCAGCAGGGGGTAGGGTAGATGTGGGGAGGGATGTCGGCGGCTGCTCGAGGTCATCATGATAAAACCCTTGACGTCCCATCTTTATCAATGGAAGTGGAAGAGCACGAAGTCGAGATTGGATAGGAGTTTGAGTTCTTTTTGGCACCGATCGGTTCCCCACTTTAGAGATGTATTTTTTTGCGTGCGAGCAAACAATGGGTTGATTCTAAAAGGGATAGGCACTTTTCAACAGAAGTGCATGACGGACCAAAAATATGACCTCATTTTATTCGTTTGATAGATATCGTATTATTCGTTGTTGTTCGTTCAGTGAAATTTCCTAATATTTGATTGTTGTGTTTCTAATTAGAGTACCCCATAATCATTCAATATGAGGGGATGATAAATGAAAGATACTGATTATAAATTTTGAAGAGCCCGTGGCAATGCACGGCCGTTATACTTAGTTAATAATAAAGCACGGATTGAGTCTCCGGGTTCACCGTCGCGGCAGTCTTGCAAACAAGTCCTTGTGATTTTTGCTAATTGAACCCGCAGTCCCTTTGTAAGTGAATCTAAGAAAACATTTCGTTTTTACAAAACAATCCCTACGTTTGTAAGAAATTCAGCCCGCAATCCTCTGTTTAATCTTATCCAGACCCCCCTCTCCAGCGACGGCGGAGCACGGGCAGGTGAGGGGCGGCGCCCTTGTCGCGACCTCCGACCCACCTCGTCGCCGACCCTCCCCGTCCTCTTCTCCCACCTTGCAGCTCCGACCTCGCCACGCCCTGCATCTGAGTCCCCGCTGTGTACGAGGAGAAGGCGGCGAGCTGGCAACACCCGTAGTGCTGGGAGTGGCGATGCCGCCGCGGCGCTAGATGCGGGAGGCCCGTGCACAGCGGCGCCAGTGCAGCCGCTCCAGGTGGCCGACGTTGTGGCCGTGGAGATGCACGTTGGGCTCGCCTCTGAGGGCGCGGGAGCAGCTCGGTGTGCTATGCCACCCGCACGGCTACTACAGGTGGCCGACATCATGTCCGTGGAGATGCACGCAGGGGTCGCCTCCAAGTGCGCGGGAGCAAGGTCGAGATGGTCATCAACTATGGCGATTCTCTCCCGCCAAGGTAACTTCTGTTCCTTTAGTTTGCCTTGCCTAATTCGTTTGACTCGAGCCATTCTACCAGATGAGCATCTTGACGGCCAATGGATGTACGTTTACCTTTTATCACCCCAGGTCCAATCCTTCCCCGTTCAGATCTGGAAGTCCGGCCTTAGCCCGGGTAGCTCTCGTGGAAGGGATACACCACGAGCCCTGATTTGATCTGGCGATAGCGGCACAACAAAATTCAGGTAGCTCTGGCAGTGGCATGACCATAACCACAGTCCGGAGGATTAGCTCCTTATACTTGCTGTCTACAGATTCCTCTCCCAAGTATTAGCAGGGGTAGTCGCTCCGGACGATCAGGAGAAAGGAGCTGAGGTCCATGCACATAATGACATTGCTCTTTATATATAAAAAAAGAGTGACATTTCTGAATCTTTTTATGTGATAATTATTGGTCTATAGCTGTGCATTGCTTACCTCCTTTTCTTTTTGTAGTTGTGCATTGCTTATCTAACATTATGTAGTTGTATAACTGATGTAACAGATTACAAACTAGAGGTGGGGCTACCGAGGTTGGGAGGGGGACCGGTGAAACTCAACTGTAACGTTTGCGCGGATGCGCAACATGATTTAGATAGCCAAGACGGGGGAGGTTCTTAAGAGTCGAGGATGATGATTAGAGGTACTCTATGAAGTATGAGAAGGATGGGGAGATGGAGAGAGTCCTCAAGAAGACTGCGCTGATTGGGAAGTTAGAGGTAGAAGAAAATGTTCAGAGGACAACAACTGAATAAAATTCGTTTTGAACTGCTTTGGCATACCCCTTGTGGGTAATTTCTACTACATTGAAGTTCTGCATCATATCCATTGTCTTTGCATATACATGATTGTGTGGAACTTGCGAGACTGATTCACGTTGCATTGGTTTCTTAATTCTACTTTGATCAATACTATTATCATACTTGATTAATTATTAACTTACTGAATTCTATTCTCGTAAAGGTAATGAGGTAGGCGCTGGGGAATAATTTATGTGCGTACTATGTTTGCGAGAACATTCGCATGACGACGTCCGAAAGGAGCACATCGGACAAAGCACTTTGGGTACGTTTGCCAGAACACAATTCAAAAATCTTTTTTTCATGATCTAATATATATACACACAACTAATTATATTCATAATTATCTCCATCTTAAATAAAGATGCAA
This sequence comes from Triticum aestivum, assembly GCF_018294505.1. Taxonomy (NCBI): domain Eukaryota; kingdom Viridiplantae; phylum Streptophyta; class Magnoliopsida; order Poales; family Poaceae; genus Triticum; species Triticum aestivum. The sequence goes on from NC_057807.1 coordinate 93,830,168, forward strand.
GAGAAGCGGGATAAGCTCCTACCAGCAGATCGTGTATGAGTAATTCAAGAGGAAATAGCAGGATTTTTGCTCGACGAGGTTATAAATCCCAAAGGAGAATACCATTACAAGCTGTAATGGCTCCATGTAATGATCTATTTTTAGGGGCATCTACATGAATCCCATGCATGGCTTTGCGGCATGCAAGTCTTTCCTGCTAGACAAGCAAGAAAACAGAGCCATCACGCTTGCCCTACTGTAGCAGCCTTCAAAGCACCACAGAATGTGGGCTCTCTCAATGTCAGTTCATTAGCTGAGCTGATCTCACATGCTAACATCATGTAATCTTTTTTCTACATTGCACATTTATCAGTTGGATTATATCGTAGACTGCAGTTCAGATCATTATCATGTATGTTGCTCCTTTGAAAGTTAGACTTCATAAAGAAGCAATTTGATCCAACCACAATACCTGATGTATGGAACATATGCGGGGAGGGACTCACGACCAGGCGAAGCACACACACCGCCGCCTCCGATCTTCCTACCATTTGCATTGGCACGGTCCAATGAGAGGTGTGATATGCGTTTCGATTGACCACGTCTAGGCGCATTGTCATCATGTGCACAGCTCGACTACCGGCCGCGAGGGTGGAAAGGAGGAATTGAATGGGGACATGAGTTAGGCTATATGTGTGTGTGATATTTATGTTCCCCCGTTGCAACGCACGGGCATGTTTGCAATAAATGCATATGTATGGAGAGACATTTATAGTGTGGGTGATAGGAAGCAAGACCGTGTGCGAGAAAGAAATGTTGACGGAGAAACTACAGATAGATACAGATACGGAGATGCTAGCTAGAGGGACATCCGCTAGTTTGAGTGTTGGAGATGACCGCCGGGTGGTTCAGAGGGTGAAGTTATGTGTTTGTGAGAGAAAGATAAAAAGAGGGCACTTGACTGCATGCAGAGAGAAACATATGTAGTGTGCGTGATAGGAAGCAAGAGTGAGGGCGAGAAATAAGGTTGATGGAGAAACAAATAAATAGAAAGATAATGATGCTAGCTAGTGTGCGTTAGAGATAGGAGTCAAGTGGATCAGAAGGATGAGTTATGTGTGTGGGTGTGAGATAGGTAGAGAGAGGGTGCATGTGAGTCACATACAAACAAATATCAGAGAGAAATGAGATCCCGAGAGACGGAGTTTTGTGTCTGCGAGAGAGAAAGGTATTTCACAACGAGAGTGATAGCTAGAGAGACATATGAGGGAACGCAAGATATCTCTAGGGAGAGAGAGTGTGTGTGAGCGACATACAAGAGAACAGTGGAGAAATATGAGACCCTGGGAGACAGAGTTTGTGTTTGTGTGTGAGAAAGAGATATTTAAGAGGAAGAGTCGTAGGTTCTCATACCTAAGGAGTGAAAGACATCTATGTATGAGGGGTGTGTGAGTGGCACACAGGGGAATAGTAGAGAGAAATGATACCTCGGGAGACAAAGTTTTGTGTTTGTGTGAGAGAAAGAGATTCCACATGGAGAATCATAGTTAAAGACACATAGCAGGGAGCGAGATATACTTAGAGAGAGATAGAGTGATGTAGGTCGAGGGAGAAAGTACCGTCAGTGTGTTACAAAGATAAAAGATCATTGTCGACATACAGGTAGCACGAGAGATACCCGAGAGACGATGAACGCGTATAGGTCTAGAGAGATAGTCCTATATACGCATGAGTGATAGCTATATGAGACGAATATATGGATTAAAGGGGATTCAAATATTCAAACTAGAGATCACGACATCGATAATATCATAACGCAAATTGGTGTATCAAACATGCATATTCATTTGAATTTGGGGACACGTGTAATGTTATATAGTTTATCAATATTGGTGATTCATAGATTCTTTAATTAGAAACAATGCATGGTTTATATGCAATTAATGTCTAAACGGGATTACACTATATGTTGCGTGTGTGTGAAACACATTATACATGTTTGAGAAGTAAAAAAACCCGCATGAAACACACATTAATTGGCGACAGTTAGCGAGGAATGCATACATTCGATTTCAACATAAAGTGGTTTCAAATATTTGAAAATTCAAATTGATGGATACATCCTTATGAATCTGAGGTCATGCCATTTGTAAACCATATTTATGTATAAAGGGTGTTGTGCTTTTGAAAGTATATAAAAATGATGTATATAGAATTTTATTTCAATCAAAAATGGATCCTGCCCGAAAAAAATAGAATACAAACGGGATTCGAATTGAGTTGCCACGGTAAACGTGCACTCTGCAAAATTTGAACGAAGCGGGGAAAGTCACAGTAACCGCCCGAAACCAAAATCTATGAGATGAAAATTACTAATGCCTATCCCTGCCACACAAAGCCTATCTGCTCGATTTCTATAGGTTTCGATAGGGGTAGGTTTGTAATTTCACTCAAACATGACATAACCGCCTCTCGTCGGCAAAACATAGTGTGTCCTCGGCCGAAATCGACTCCCTCCCCGATTCATACACGGTGGGCGACAAAAAAAAACTCTCGTTGGTAAATATTCGGTGTATGCAAGGTTACCGTCCTATCCCCAACCGACTAATATTGTTGTGATGTAGGAAATTTGAAATGGGGGCTAAGTTTGTAAATTTCCTCGCATTTGAGACAAGAGCGCCCTGAAGACATGGTTCCCCCTTCCACTACAAAAAAAGACACATCCGTGACATTTTGGGCCGAACGATTTTTTTTCTGTCATACATATGACACTTCTATGATGATAATTGTGACAGAACCCGATATCATCATAGATGTGGTGGGCTCCTACTTCTATAACAAAAAATAATGACAGAAAATGGGCTTTTCGTCCTGGGCGGGCCGGAGACGCAGCTGCATGACATTCTTTGGGCCGTCCTTGACGGAAAAAACCGTGGTAGAAGCGAGGGGAAGGAAAATTTCGGGGAGTTGCCGGTTACGGTGGGAGGTCGGGGGCCGAGCGATGCGCGTTTCTCTCGTACACGTGCGAGGCGTTGGCTCTAACTGAACCCGAGCGAGGTGTTGGGCTCTAACTGAACCCGAGCGATTGCACTGCAGGCTACGCGTTACTGAACCCGAGCGATCGATCGATGGCTGTTAACTGAACCCGATGGAG